>NC_084754.1:42105411-42137911 GCF_033978785.1 Entelurus aequoreus
GCACGTAAGCAGCTAAGCCCGTGACCTTCCATCCCTCAGGCTGTACTGCATCAACAAGCGACATCAGTGTGTAAAGGATATCTCCACATGGGCTCAGGAACACTTCAGAAACCCACTATCAGTAACTACAGTTGGTCGCTACATCTTTAAGTGCAAGTTAAAACTCTCCTATGCAAGGCGAAAACCGTTTATCAACAACACCCAGAAACGCTGTCGGCTTCGCTGGGCCTGAGCTCATCTAAGATGGACTGATGCAAAGTGGAAAAGTGTTCTGTGGTCTGACGAGTCCACATTTCCAATTGTGTTTGGAAACTGTGGCCCTCCTGTCCTCCGGACCAAAGAGAAAAAGAACCATCCGGATTGTTATAGGCGCAAAGTTGAAAAGCCAGCATCTGTGATGGTATGGGGGTGTATTAGTGCCCAAGACATGGGTAACTTACACATCTGTGAAGGCGCCATTAATGCTGAAAGGTACATACAGGTTTTGGAGCAACATATGTTGCCATCCAAGCAACGTTACGATGGACGCCCCTGCTTATTTCAGCAAGACAATGCCAAGCCACGTGTTACATCAACGTAGCTTCATAGTAAAAGAGTGCGGGTACTAGACTGGCCTGCCTGTAGTCCAGACCTGTCTCCCATTGAAAATGTGTGGCGCATTATGAAGCCTAAAATACCACAACGGAGACCCCCGGACTGTTGAACAACTTAAGCTGTACATCAAGCAAGAATGGGAAAGAATTCCACCTGAGAAGCTTCAAAAATGTGTCTCCTCAGATCCCAAACGTTTACTGAGTGTTGTTAAAAGGAAAGGCCATGTAACACAGTGGTGAACATGCCCTTTCCCAACTACTTTGGCACGTGTTGCAGCCCTCTAAGTTAATTATTATTTGCCAAAAACAAAAAAAGTTTATGAGTTTGAACATGAAATATCTTGTCTTTGTGGTGCATTCAACTGAATATGGGTTGAAAAGGATTTGCAAATCATTGTATTCCGTATTTACATCTAACACAATTTCTCAACTCATATGGAAACGAGGTTTGTACTTCATTGTAATTATTTAATTACCTGAACTATTTACAGTATTGTCCTTTTGTAGTAGCCTATGTTTATGCTTGTTCAGCAGTACATAACTTCGATCAATAGGAAATAATTACAATTTATTTTGTCATTATTATTCGTAGTAACAGTGATATTATTTTTATTAATATTATTGGTTTTTTACTTTATTTATTCAATTAACTGCAATATTTAGAGTATCATCCTATTGCAGTAGCCTAAAGTAGTAATAACTAGTAATTAGTAACCAACTAGTAACCTCAAACATGTTTAATAGTACATTAGCTTATACGGATAGGAAAGTATTAGATTTAATGTTATAATTATTGATAATTAATAATAATATTTTTTATTATTAATGTTTTTTATTTGATGTATTTAATTACCTGAACTATTTATAGTATCATCCTATTATAGTAGCCTTATAGTAACTAGTAACCCACTATATTTTGTTGTCATTAATATTAGTAGTAGTCACAGTGATAATATTATTATTATTATTATTATTTGTATTTCTATTATACTTTAGTTGTTTATTTATTTAGTTACCAGAAATATTTAGAGTATCATCCTATTGCAGTAGCCTAAAGTAGTAGTAACTAGTAATTAGTAACCAACTAGTAACCTCAAACATGTTTAATAATACATTAGCTTATACGAATAGGAAAGTATTAGATTTAATGTTATTATTATTGTTATGATAATAATAATAATAACTATTATTATTAATGTTTTTTATTTGATGTATTTAATTACCTGAATTATTTATAGTATCATCCTATTATAGTAGCCTTATAGTAACTAGTAACCCACTATTTTTTGTTGTCATTAATATTAGTAGTAGTCACAGTGATAATATTATTATTATTATTATTTGTATTTCTAATGTACTTTAGTTATTCATTTATTTAGTTACCAGAAATATTTAGACTATCCTATTACAGTAGCCTAAAGTAGTAGTAGCTAGTTGTATTTCGTTTTATTGCAGTAGGAACCTAGAAAAATACAACATTTTGTTAGGCAAATATTTCATCAAATTACACTAGAAAATGTTGTGTTTTAGATTCTGCAATAACAGAACTGTATTGTATAGTAACTTGTAACAATATGCATTATTAAATACAGCTACCTCATGCATATTTAACAGTACAATAACCTAAATCAATAGGAACATTTTTAAATTATATTTTATTATTATCATTATTATTATTATTATTTTTTAATTCTGATTACGAGAACATTTGAAAAAGTATATGAATAAGAAGACGTAGTGAACCTTTTTGAGCATATTATTATTATCTTTAGTAGTAGTCCTACTAAAAATTATAATTACTTTTGCTATACTTCATTTTATTTATTTATTTATCTGAACTATTTACAGTATTGTCTTATTACAGTATGCTTATGCTTGTTCAGCAGTACATAACTTTGATCAATAGGAAATAATTACATTTTATTATTATCAGTATTATTTCTTTTGTACTTTATTTATTTATTTAACTACCTGAAAAATTTAGAGTATCATCCTATTACAGTAGCTTAGTCACTGTGACTACTAATATTATTAGTCACTGTGATAATAATAATAATAATAATGTTATTATTATTATTGTTTCTACTAATTTACTTTTTTTTTATCTAGTTACCCAAAATATTTATAGTATGATCCTATTGTAGTAACCTTATATTAACTAGTAACCCACTATTTTATTTTGTCATTAGTATTAGTAGTCACTTTGATAATATTATTATTATTATTATTATTATTGTTATTTCTACTATTTTACTTTATTTATTTATTTTTACTAACCTGAAATATTTATTTTATCATCCTATTATATTATCCTTATAATAACTAGTAAACCACTATTTTATTTTGTCATCAATATTAGTAGTATTCACAATGATAATAATAATAATATTAATTTTACTTTTTTTTTTTCATTTGGTTACCTGAAATATTCATCGTATCATTTTATTATAGTAGCCTTATAGTAACTACTAACCCACTATTTTATTTTGTCATTAATATTAGTAGTAGTCACAATTATAATAATAAGAATATTATTATTATTATTTTTACTATTTAATTAATTTTTTTCATTTAGTTACCTGAAATATTCATTGTATCATTTTATTATAGTAGCCTTATAATAACTATCCATCCATCCATCCATCTTCTTCCGCTTATCCGAGGTCGGGTCGCGGGGGCAGCAGCCTAAGCAGGGAAGCCCAGACTTCCCTCTCCCCAGCCACTTCGTCCAGCTCCTCTAACCCACTATTTTATTTTGTTAGTAATATTAGTAGTAGTCACAATGATAATAATAATAGTATTATTATTATTATTTTTACTTTTTTTTTTCATTTAGTTACCTGAAATATTCATCGTATCATTTTATTATAGTAGCCTTATAGTAACTAGTAACCCACTATCTTATTTTGTCATTAATATTAGTAGTAGTCACAATGATAATAATAAGAATATTATTATTATTATTTTTACTATTTTATTTATTTTTTCATTTAGTTACCTGAAATATTCATCGTATGTTTTTTTTTTGTTTTTTACTGTTGTACTTTGTTTATTTAGTTACCTGAAATATTTATAGCATCATTTTATCATAGTGGTCTAAAATACTAACAAATAACCAACTATAGTAACCTCATGCATGTTTATTCGTTCATTAACTTTAATTAATTGGAAATAATTAAATGTAATATTATTATTATCATTATTTTACTTTATTAAATGTAATTAATTACCTGAAGTATTTATAGTAACGTCCTATTATAGTAGTGTTTGATGAGATCAACTAAAATCATTATTTTCATAGAACAGTATCTTTATAATAATAATAATAATAATACAATTCATAGGTTATTTAATGTGTTATTTATTATTAGAATGTAATAGGTCTTGGAAGTTGATTATTTTTATTTTATTAACTTAAATTAAAACAAATATATAGTTTGAAAACTGCCTGGAAAAGTAACAGGTGACCTTTGTTCTCTCTATTCTCAACTATATTCCATACACTTTTGAATACATTTTCATCCATGTTGGCAAATGGATGCAAACGTTTAAAACCAGCCAAACTAATTCTCCTCAGAGCTTTTTTTCCTGTCACTCGCACACACGTACACCAGTGACCTGAAGAGATGTGCATCTACCAGTGACAGTGAAAACGCCATTTAAAAAAGAAAAAAACCTCAATTATATATTTATATTTGTCATTTAAAAAAAAATGAAAGGTGGATTTTTTATTACAAGGCGAACAAAAGTCATAAATCTGTACCCTAAATACTTGCAGCTCCTCCAGGAGAACTTCCTCCATGGTGTCGGTGTCTTGGTTGTAGATGGTGATCACTTTCAGCACCGCCGAGTCATCTGGAAAAAAATATAAATATAACTTTCATTAAAAAAAAGAAGAAATACCAACTTGTTTTTGCATGTGCTGATATGTTAAGTACAAACCCCGTTTCCATATGAGTTGGGAAATTGTGTTAGATGTAAATATAAACGGAATACAATGATTTGCGAATCATTTTCAAGCCATATTTAGTTGAATATGCTACAAAGACAACATATTTGATGTTCAAACTGATAAAAAAAATTTTTTTTACAAATAATCATTAACTTTAGGATTTGATGCCAGCAACACGTGACAAAGAAGTTGGGAAAGGTGGTAATAAAGTTGAGGAATGCTCATCAAACACTTATTTGGAACATCCCACAGGTGAACAGGCAAATTGGGAACAGGTGGGTGCCATGATTGGGTATAAAAGTAGATTCCATGAAATGCTCAGTCATTCACAAACAAGGATGGGGCGAGGGTCACCACTTTGTCAACAAATGCGTGAGCAAATTGTTGAACAGTTTAAGAAAAACCTTTCTCAACCAGCTATTGCAAGGAATTTAGGGATTTCACCATCTACGGTCCGTAATATCATCAAAGGGTTCAGAGAATCTGGAGAAATCACTGCACGTAAGCAGCTAAGCCCGTGACCTTCCATCCCTCAGACTGTACTGCATCAACAAGCGACATCAGTGTGTAAAGGATATCACCACATGGGCTCAGGAACACTTCAGAAACCCACTGTCAGTAACTACAGTTGGTCGCTACATCTGTAAGTGCAAGTTAAAACTCTCCTATGCAAGGCGAAAATCGTTTATCAACAACACCCAGAAACGCCGTCGGCTTCGCTGCCTAACGGAGACCCCCGGACTGTTGAACAACTTAAGCTGTACATCAAGCAAGAATGGGAAAGAATTCCACCTGAGAAGCTTAAAAAATGTGTCTCCTGAGTTCCCAAACGTTTACTGAGTGTTGTTAAAAGTAAAGGCCATGTAACACAGTGGTGAACATGCCCTTTCCCAACTACTTTGGCACGTGTTGCAGCCATGAAATTCTAAACTACTTATTATTTGCAAAAAAAAATAAAGTTTATGAGTTTGAACATCAAATATGTTGTCTTTGTAGTGCATTCAATTGAATATGGGTTGAAAATGATTTGCAAATCATTGTATTCCGTTTATATTTACATCTAACACAATTTCCCAACTCATATGGAAACGGGGTTTGTACTCAAAGTACTGTCATCTCAGCTTTTCCACACACAAAACAAATGATTGAGGAAGCATGTGCACCTGTGCCGATGTAGAGGACATGGTAGTGTCCATCCTGGGCTTGGACCCTGTCAACCGCAATCTGGGTCAACTTCCTGCCGCCTCTCTCCGTCTGCAGGAAGACGGGCCTTTGGTGTTGCGGTCCGACGGGGCGATACATGACGGGGTGAGCACGCACGAAGCGCAGAACTTCATCTGGAAACTCTTTGGAGCTGGAGAATCCCCCGCCGCTCACTTTGCTGGCACACTGTCAACGAGAGCACGCATTTAGAGGCTGTTTGATGACGACAACGCACCATGTCTGGGACCTGTCGCTGTGAGTACTCAGCAGTGTGTTTTCTAGGAATGCATGACCAGTGTTGGGTTAGTTACTGAAAACCAGTAACTAGTTACAATTACTTGTTACTTTATTTCAAAAGTAACTCAGTTACTAACTCAGTTACTTACACCAAAAAGTAGTGTGTTACTGTGAAAAGTAACTATTTAGTTACTTCTTTTTTTCTTCTTTTTTTTAAGGCTCCCATTAATGCCCTTTTAGCCTTCATTTCAGTACTGTTACTGCACTGGAGAATAATACAATGTGTTGATCAACTTGACATGCATTTGCATCACTGAACTCTGCTAAGCAATGTGGTCTACATACAACACACAAAGACAAAGATATGTTTCAAAGGGACAATTTATTTCAGGCCAGAACAAATTGACAAAACTATTTTAAATAACTGCAACATAACATACATAAGTAACAAACAGCACAATAACAACGTAGCTGTAAACCTGGCTTCACCCAAAGAAGACACATGACATACACAAAGCCTAACCAGGCATTTTTTTTCTCTCAAGGAATTCGGAAATAAAATCATGTATTCAGGAGATCAACACTGTACTGAAGCCCAGAACACTCTACACATTTCCCCAGTTTTAGTTTAGAGATAAGGAAAGATTGCCCTGGCCCACTAGGATCCATCTTTATGTTTGTGAACTTTATAGTCCAGTGGTTCTTAACCTTGTTGGAGGTACCGAACCCCACCAGTTTCATATGCACATTCACAGAACCCTTCTTTAGTGAAAAGTTTTGTTTTTTTTCTAATTCAAGATAAAGTTATATGTTTTTGGTAACACTTTAGTATGGGGAACATATTCTAAGTAACAAAGACTTAATTTAGAGTTATTTGGTGAGGGTTAGGGTTAGAGGGTTAGGGCCAGGGTTAGAGGGTTAGGGTTATAATAAGGCCATGCCGAATAAGGCATTAATAATACTTAATAATAACTAGTTAAGAGCCAATATGTTACTAATTTGCATGTTAATAAGCAACTAATCAATGGTGAATATGTTCCCCATACTAAAGTGTTACCATGTTTTATTACTGGTGCACAAAATCAACGGTGCATGAACATCACCTTGTTCAAAGAACAAAACCAACACAGTGCATAAAATCACAACAAATTACACACCTGCAAATCAGTCTGACTTCTGCTGTTGCCGTATCCGTAATACGCAGATAGGGAGAAGTTTTTATTTACACAATGAGTCGGGTGTGTCTTGACCTCCGCCGAACCCATGAGCCCGACTCACCGAACCCCTAGGGTTCGATCGAACCCAGGTTAAGAACCACTGATTTAGAGTGATGTGATAATCAAACACTCTAGAAGTGTAGAATGAAAGAGTATATAAGAGAATTGACATAGAGTGTGTACCTTCAATGCTGAATGATGAGCAGAGGCAGAGTTTGGAGTGTTTTCTTTAGCTCGCTTTCCATGTTTATGTGCTCACTGTCCAGGTACTTGGAACATGTTCTCCTTGCAATTTGCTGTTTGACGCCGGTATCATGCTAACTAGCTGCCTGAAAGCGGGTGACTCCACTGTAGAAATAGCCTGCATGTCTTCTAGCACATACGCTGCAATGGCTCTATCAAGGTTGTCCTGGCTAGCAGTCCCTCCGTTAAAATCCTTAAGTGGAGCTGAAGTGGCATCGGAGTCTGTGTCTCTCTTTACTAGCTTCGTCGAAGCATGTGGCTTTTGTAGCTGTTTCAGCAGATTTGAATTGCCGTTTTGGGCAGTATTCCCGGGCGCGGTCACTGCTGCTGCTCACTGCTTCCCTCACCTCCCAGGGGGTGATCAAGGGTGATGGGTCAAATGCAGTGAAGAATTTCGCCACACCTAGTGTGTGTGTGAGACAATCATTGGCACTTTAACTTTAACTTTAAGTAGATGGGATCTTTGATCCAAGACACAACTTACAATTAACTAAAATTTTCTTTTTTTTGTGCTCGACAAAAGAAAAGTATTGAGAATGTCTCCATGTTAAAAAACTCGACTTCTGGCTTCGCCATGATGTCTTGTTAGTTGTTATGAGAGTAGCGTATGTGTGTGTGTGTGGCCCTTTAAGATACGACAGCATGTGAGGTGAGTGACGTCAGTGAGTGAGTGGGCGAGAGAGGTGAGGGAGCGTGCAAGACACCAATAAAGTCACAAAGTTGTAACAAACCGCCGGCCTCGTCATTCACCCTCGAGTCTGGAGCTATAAAGACCCACTGCCGGGTAAAGTGAAGGTTGTTAGCCCCGCAATACATAGGCCCTGGAGAAACGTCTCCCCTGCGCTCCTCGACTACGGTATGGGAGCCCCCCTCACCCACACAAAGCACACCTTTTCTTTTCCTTGTGACACAGAAGGACGACACCGCAGCGCTCCAATAAAACGCACTCAGATCTTCTGTTTCTAGCCGATACTGTGTTATTTTACGTTATTTTTTATGTAATAACGCATCATGTAGTAACAGTAACTGAGTTACTGAATATAAAAAATAACGCGTTAGATTACTAGTTACCACCAAAACTAACGGTGTTACAATAACGCGTTACTTTGTAACGCGTTAGTCCCAACACTGTGCATGACAGACTTACAGATCCGGGTCGTGGGTAAGGTACTCTGTCCTCAGAGGGCATCCAGTGATGCTCGGGTCTTTCTCGGAAGGCGAAGGGACCGTTGAACGCCGCTCTGATGTCGTCCATGTGGTAGACACACACCGCGTAGCCTTTAAACACCGCACTGCAGGACAAAGCTGGATCAATAATTGGCAATATCAATAACGCTGTGGGGATTTGATCAAATCGACCTCACCTTGTTGTGCTGAAGAGGCCAAAGATTTCTGGGGTTTTCTTGTCTTTGCTCTTCAGAACGTAGACGTCCTCTGAAATTGTCAGTTTTGTTGACATTATTTTGACTTGTTGGTGTTTTTCTGCATACTGTGCATTTGGCAGCAGTTTCGCTTCGATAAAGAAAACGATGACAAATATGGCATGAAATGTCTTGTTAAGAGGGCTGTCAAAGCTAACGTGCTAACTCATGTGACTAAAGACAAAACATGATTGCACTGATCTTGTACGAATGCAGATTCATTGCACAAATTTACGTTCAAAAATTTTAAAAGAAATTTTGTTTTATTACCAAACTTTTCACACTGAAAAATCAAAGCATTTTGAATGTTTTCATTTTAAAAAAACAAACACATACAAACCCTGTTTCCATATAAGTTGGGAAATTGTGTTAGATGTAAATATAAACGGAATACAATGATTTGCAAATCCTTTTCAACCCATATTCAATTGAATGCACTACAAAGACAAGATATTTGATGTTCAAACTCATAAACTTTATTGTTTTTTTGCAAATAATAATTAACTTAGAATTTCATGGCTGCAACACGTGCCAAAGTAGTTGGGAAAGGGCATGTTCACCACTGTGTTACATGGCCTTTCCTTTTAACAACACACAGTAAACGTTTGGGAACTGAGGAGACACATTTTTGAAGCTTCTCAGGTGGAATTCTTTCCCATTCTTGCTTGATGTACAGCTTAAGTTGTTCAACAGTCCGGGGGTCTCCCTTGTGGTATTTTAGGCTTCATAATGCGCCACACATTTTCAATGGGAGACAGGTCTGGACTAAAGGCAGGCCAGTCTAGTACCCGCACTCTTTTACTATGAAGCCACGTTGATGTAACACGTGACTTGGCATTGTCTTGCTGAAATAAGCAGGGGCGTCCATGGTAACGTTGCTTGGATGGCAACATATTTTGCTCCAAAACCTGTATGTACCTTTCAGCATTAATGGCACCTTCACAGATGTGTAAGTTACCCATGTCTTGGGCACTAATACACCCCCATACCATCACACATGCTGGCTTTTCAACTTTGTGCCTATAACAATCCGGAGGGTTCTTTTCCTCTTTGGTCCGGAGGACACGACGTCCACAGTTTCCAAAAACAATTTGAAATTTTGACTCGTCAGACCACTGAACACTTTTCCACTTTGTATCAGTCCATCTTAGATGAGCTCAAGCCCAGCGAAGCCGACAGCGTTTCTGGGTGTTGTTGATAAACAGTTTTCGCCTTGCATAGGAGAGTTTTAACTTGCACTTACAGATGTAGCGACCAACTGTAGTTACTGACAGTGGGTTTCTAAAGTGTTCCTGAGCCCATGTGGTGATATCCTTTACACACTGATGTCGCTTGTTGATGCAGTACAGCCTGAGGGATCGAAGGTCACGGGCTTAGCTGCTTACGTGCAGTGATTTCTCCAGATTCTCTGAACCCTTTGATGATATTACGGACCGTAGATGGTGAAATCCCTTAATTCCTTGCAATAGCTGGTTGAGAAAGGTTTTTCTTAAACTGTTCAACAATTTGCTCACGCATTTGTTGACAAAGTGATGACCCTCGCCTCATCCTTGTTTGTGAATGACTGAGCATTTCATGGATTTTACTTTTATACCCAATCATGGCACCCACCTGTTTCCAATTTGCCCGTTCACCTGTGGGATGTTCCAAATAAGTGTTTGATGAGCATTCCTCAACTTTATCAGTATTTATTGCCACCTTTCCCAACTTCTTTGGCACGTGTTGCTGGCATCAAATTCTAAAGTTAATGATTATTTGCACAAAAAAAAATGTTTATCAGTTTGAACATCAAATATGTTGTCTTTGTAGCATATTCAACTGAATATGGGTTGAAAATGATTTGCAAATCATTGTATTCCATTTATATTTACATCTAACACAATTTCCCAACTCATATGAAAACGGGGTTTGTAATTGGAGCCTTAAATATAACAATCATTTATAACATCATTGATTTTAATTCATTGTTATTTTTTGAGCAAGGGCAGCTTTAAAAATGTTTTTTTACTTTCAAACCTTAGGTCTTTAGATTAACTTCAGATCTATTTGTCAATAAAAAGTTTTGGGTTTTTTATGTTGTATGCCTTTTTGTGGAATAAAACCCTGCAAAAACAACATATGCAATATTTTCCCCTAGAAAGTTTTCAAAGTGTAATATTTAAGTGAAGTAATTGAACAGTTTGAAAGAAATTGATTAACGTGGACCCCGACTTAAACAAGTTGAAAAACTTATTCGGGTGTTACCATTTAGTGGTCAATTGTAGGGAATATGTACTGTACTGTGCAATCTACTAATAAAAGTCTCAATCAATCAATCCACTCCCTCGCTCTCTCGCTCTTTCTGTCTCTGCTCCTCCCTCACGAATGCTGCGTGCGCACAATTTGTTTTGTTTTTAACCCCTTCTTTACCCTGAACGTACTTTGAAAATACACGCAACCCTAACTCAAAATGCCGGACATTTGAGGCATTTAAGAAACTCCGCCCAAACAGCCCCGCAAAAGAAGACATGTCCGGGGAAAAGAGGACGCATGGTCAGTCTAGAACAGGGGTCGGCAACCCAAAATGTTGAAAGAGCCATATTGGACCAAAAATACAAAAACAAATCTGTCTGGAGCCGCAAAAAATTAAAAGCCATATTACATGTGTCATGGGATATACATTTAATTAAGATGACTTAAAGGAAAGTAAATGAGCTCAAATATAGCTACAAATGAGGCATAATGATGCAATATGTACATATCGCTAGCCTAAATAGCATGTTAGCATCGATTAGCTTGCAGTCATGCAGTGACCAAATATGTCTGATTAGCACTCCACACAAGTCAATAACATCAACAAAACTCACCTTTGTGCATTCATGCACATTGTTAAAAGTGTGGTGGACAAAATGAGACAGAAAAAAAGTGGCATAAAACACGTCCTAGAAAGTCGGAGAAAGTTATACATGTAAACAAACTATACGGTGAGTTCAAGGACCGCCAAAATTAGTAGGACAAAACGGCGCTCGCCAAATACTCGAATCAGTGAAGCATGTTTAATACAAGCAGTGTGATTTATAACAATTAGTGTCATGTTTGTCCTCCTACAGAAACCATACTAAACAAAAAAATAGATTTTTTCCCCCTCATCTTTTTCCATTCTTCATACATTTTTGAAAAATCTCCAGAGAGCCACTAGGGTGGCGCTAAAGAGCCGCATGCGGCTCTAGAGCTGCATGCGGCTCTAGAGCCGCGGGTTGCCGACCCCTGGTCTAGAATATCTCCATGTTAAGAAACTCGGCTACAGCTCCACTCTGATGTCTCGTTAGTAAACACAGACACACGCCCCCCTCCCCTCCCCTCCCCACACCCACACCCAGACATACACACACAGCGCCTCTTCTCTTATCCGTGTTGTGACACAGGAAGAATCAGAAGGACGACACTGCAGCGCTCCAATAAAACACACTCAGATCTTCTGTTTTTAGCCGATACTACATAAAAAATAACGTAAAATAACGCAGTAACGCATCATGTAGTAACGATAACTGAGTTACTGTATATAAAAAATAACGTGTTAGATTACTAGTTACCGCCGAAACTAACGGCGTTACAGTTTGTAACGCGTTAGTCCCAACACTGATCATCTAGCAAAATATATTATCTACGCTATAAGGCCAAACAAAGTACTATGTCATTTTGGATCAAATCCAGTTAGGCCAGGGGTCGGCAACCCGCGGCTCCGGAGCCGCATGCGGCTCCTTGACCACTCTGATGCGGCTCAGCTACATACATGCCGACCCCCCCGATTTTCCCAGGAGACTTATGGATCTCAGTGTCTCTCATAGATTACTCCCAGGGAAAAAATAATCCTATTTACACTCTAATTACTAAATAAAGGGCATGCCCTAACTGCACTGCAGCAATTGTCCTCTATAGCATTTACATACAGCGTACCAGTCTAGCCACATGTTGCATGTTGTTATTAATTGCACACACAGGAGACAGCAAAGCATACTTACTCATCAGCCACACAGCTTACACTGACGGTAGCCGTATCAAACAACTTTAACATTGTTACGTTACAAATATGCGCCACACTGTGAACCCACACCAAAAAAGAATGAAAAACACATTTCTGGAGAACATCCCACCGTAACACAACATAAACACAACACAACCATTACCCAGAATCCCATGCAGCCCTAACTCTTCCGGTCTACATTATACACCCCGCTACCACCAAATCCCCCCACACATCAACCCCCCCCCCCCCCTCTCCGTGCGTTGGTTGAGCGGAAGAGTTAGGGCTGCATGGGATTCTGGGTATTGGTACCGTCAGTGTAAGATGTGTGGCTGCTGAGTTAGTACGCCTTGCTGTCACTTACGTGAGCAAGCTGAAGTTGCATTCTACGTGTGGTCGAGCAGGTACACCGTTAGGGCAGACTGTAGAGGGCGCCAAATGCAGTGTCATCACGCTCTGATATTCGGGAGTCTCCCGGGAAAAATGAGAGGGATGGCAAGTATGACACTATCAAGTGCCATTCATTCAAAACTCGCGGGCTGCACTAACATCAAATTTCCACATTTAAGTGCGTGCCGGTGCGTGTGTCGGAGACCCCTGGTGAACATAGCACAAAGCATTTAAGCTTTGTATGCGGTGTTTTTCTTTTAAAAAAATTTTTGTGGCTCCCATTACTTTCTTTAATTTGTGAAACTTGCCAAAATGGCTCTTTGAGTGGTAAAGGTTGCCGACCCCTGAGTTAGGCCATTTGACTTGTTTCTAAAGTGGTGTAAAAGCAGATTGTTGTGTGTATGTAGGACATCCATACATATTGATTGTAAACATGTCATTCAAAATGGGAGATTTACTGTTAGCTTAGGGTTCATTCTGCAAACCTGTTGGTATGAACCTCAAACTAAGGAGGTGCACACACATGTCCTCACCGAGTAAATCAAAGTGCGTATCGAGTCCGTCAGGTCCAGCCACGGAGCAGACCAGGCGCGTTTTTAGAAAGGAGCTCCATCTATTGACCAGCATCCTCTGTCCTCCTTGGTCGTTCTGAGGGGTTCAGAGAACATGGAGGATGGACCAACACTCTCAGCACTATGGTTGCATGACTCATTGTGTCCAGCAGTCAGTAAATCAAACCCGTACAGCGCAGACCCGACCAACGCGGGTGTAGACGGCCTTTTTCACCCCCTCGGCATCCAACTCGCGTTCGGTGAAGAAGAAGTAAACCTTGTCGTCGTCTTTGTCGTCGTTGTCAGGGATAACTGCAGAGCCCACAAATATGGCTTCTGAGGACAGAGGACATTGTCAGACATGTGTGCTAACAATAGCACAAAGGTCAGTGAGACTTTTTGTTTTGCGGAGGACGAGGATAAGGACCTCGGTGAGAAGTTTCAAGTCAACTGGATTTATTTGGCCCAAACTAATAAATGTTGTTTGACATTAGCGATCAGCTCTACCAAGCAGGCCCATAATAATCATTGAGAATGTCAATCTTCCAACAACTGACCATTGGATTTCATTCCATTCCCGATTCAAACAGATTCTCGCAATATATTAAAACTTGATTATTAAGGTTTCTGTGGTTTATCCGTTATACAGTGCTCAGTACCAGGGTAGAGCGGAATATGATACTATGTACTATCTATCTATAATATATATAATATAAAATCCCCTGACGAGCAGGGAAACCTGCGAAACAGGCTTGTGGCAGTCCCCACTGCCATGCGGGTTCTCAGGACCATTTCAGGGAAGACATTTGCATGAGACGGGTTAGACTTCTTTATTTTTCAGCTGGAAAGCAGTCTTTGGCTGCTTTCCAGCAGCTGCCTCTTACGTGGTTTCCCTCCGTCCGCCGTCTGCTTTCCAGCAGCACGTCACCTTCGGTTGCCGTCTACTTTTCAGCAGCACGGCTCCGTCGTGCCCGTGGTAGCCGAGGATGGTTTCCTCCCGTCTGCGTCTGCTTTTCAGCAGCACGTCGCCTTTGGCGTGGTCTTTTAGCAGCTGCCTTTTCTCCGTCTCCTCTCCCTCTCGTCGCTCTCGGCCGCGCCCTTTAACTGCCGCGAGTGGATAAGCTGATCCGCCGGCCTCGCCTCCCCACAAGGCTACATACATATATATTTATACATATATATATATATACATATATATATATATATATATATATATATATATATATATATATATATATATATATATATATATATATATATACTACCGTTCAAAAGTTTGGGGTCACCCAAACAATTTTGTGGAATAGCCTTCATTTTGAAGAACAAGAATAGACTGTCGAGTTTCAGATGAAAATTCTCTTTTTTCTGGCCATTTTGAGCGTTTAATTGACCCCACAAATGTGATGCTCCAGAAACTCAATCTGCTCAAAGGAAGGTCAGTTTTGTAGCTTCTGTAACGAGCTAAAGTGTTTTCAGATGTGTGAACATGATTGCACAAGGGTTTTCTAATCATCAATTAGCCTTCTGAGCCAATGAGCAAACACATTGTACCATTAGAACACTGGAGTGATAGTTGCAGGAAATGGGCCTCTATACACCTATGTAGATATTGCACCAAAAACCAGACATTTGCAGCTAGAATAGTCATTTACCACATTAGCAATGTATAGAGTGTATTTCTTTAAAGCTAAGACTAGATTAAAGTTATCTTCATTGAAAAGTACAGTGCTTTTCCTTCAAACATAAGGACATTTCAATGTGACCCCAAACTTTTGAACGGTAGTGTATATATACAGTATGTACATATATACATATACATATACATACATATAGATATATACATATAATGGGAGACATTGCTTTGAGGTAAGTCACAGAACCAATTCAGCTTGTAAATTGAAGCAGTGCCGCACATTCCCAGCAAGTTGAATACAAATCAAAACGATGGACTGAACCAACCGTTGAGTTGCTGCCTGTCGTCTCTCTCGGTGCGTGTGTAGGTGCGGTTGTTGAGGCGACACAAGGCGGCGTCGTTCTCCCAATAGTCCGTGTAAAGGCCAACAAACATCTCTCCTCCTGGGGACGAAGCAGGTGGGCAACAGGTCATGACAGGGCATTGCATCAGCAAACACGGCCACAAGATGGCAGTGTTGTGTCATAACAAAAAAAAGACTAGTGTAAACATGTCAGCATAACAATAAATATTGATGCAGGGATTGTAGAGCAGAGGTGTCAAAGTGGTTTTCACTGAGGGCCACATGGCAGTTATGTTTGGTCCTGGAAGGGCCACTTCTAACAGGGAATACTATTATTACACATTTTTTTAATGCATTTTTTTAGTAGATTTTTTAGAAACTAAAATGTAAATGCAATTGATGATATCTGTCGACCGCTTCTATGTTTTTTGTTTTTTGCTGCAGCTGTTACATATACTGTAATATTGTACATGGTAATTGGGATTTGTTATATATTGTATATATTATATAAAAATATTATATAATAATATATCAGTATGTATTATATACCGTATGTTTCGGAGTATAAATCGCTCCGGAGTATAAGGTGCACCTGCCGAAAATGCATGATAAAGAAGGAAAAAAACATATATAAGTCGCATTTTTTAGGGAAATGTATTTGATAAAAGCCAACACCAAGAATAGACATTTGAAAGGCAATTTAAAATAAATAAAGAATAGTGAACAACAGGCTGAATAAGTGTACGTTATATGAGGCATAAATAACCAACTGAGAACGTGCCTGGTATGTTAACGTAACATATTATGGTAAGAGTCATTCAAATAACTATAACATATAGAACATGCTATACGTTTACCAAACAATCTGTCACTCCTCATCGCTAAATCCCATGAAATCTTATACGTCTAGTCTCTTACGTGAATGAGCTAAATAATATGATTTGATATTTTACGCTAATGTGTTAATAATTTCACACATAAGTCGCTCCTGAGTATAAGTCACACCCCCGGCCAAACTTTGAAAAAAACTGTGACTTATAGTCCGAAAGATACGGTACTGTATATATAGTAAATAAATATTACATATATGTTATAATTTATATTGCTACTGTGGTACATTTTTAGTCTACTTAATACCTGCATTATCCTTTCCATCCTTACACTTTCCATCCTTTGTAACTGAGCTACTGTGTGGAACAATTTCCTTTGTGGATCAATAAAGTTTGTCTAAGTCTAAGTAAAAAAAAAAAATTAAGGTAAGTTGCAATAATTTCACCTCGAAATGTACTATATTTTTCGGACTATAAGTCGCAGTTTTTTTCATAGTTTGGCCGGGGGTGCGACTTATACTCAGGAGCGACTTATGTGTGAAATTATTAACACATTAGTGTAAAATATGAAATAATATTATTTAGCTCATTCACGTAAGAGACTAGACCAGGGGTCGGCAACCCAAAATGTTGAAAGAGCCATATTGGAGCAAAAATACAAAAACAAATCTGTCTGGAGCCGCAACAAATTAGAAGCCATATTACATACAGATAGTGTGTCATGAGATATACATTGAATTGAGATGACTTAAAGGAAACTAAATGAGCTCAAATATAGCTACAAATGAGGCATAATGATGCAATATGTACATATAGCTAGGCTAAATAGCATGTTAGCATCGATTAGCTTGCAGTCATGCAGTGACCAAATATGTCTGATTAGCACAAGTCAATAACATCAACAAAACTCACCTTTGTGTATTCACGCACAACGTTAACAGTTTGGTGGACAAAATGAGACAGAAAAAGAAGTGGCATAAAACACGTCCTAGGAAGTCGGAGAAAGTTATACATGGAAACAAACTAAAGGTGAGTTCAAGGACCGCCAAAATTAGTAGGACAAAACGGTGCTCGCCAAATACTCGAATCAGTGAAGCATGTTTAATACAAACAGTGTGCTTTATAACAATTAGGGAGGTTTGTGTCATGTTTGTCCTCCCACAGAAACCATACTAAAACAAAAAAAAAAGGTTTTTTTCCCCCTCATCTTTTTCCATTTTTCATACATTTTTGAAAAAGCTTCAGAGAGCCACTAGGGCGGCGCTAAAGAGCCACATGCGGCTCTAGAGCCGCGGGTTGCCGACCCCTGGACTAGACGTATAAGATTTCATGGGATTTAGCGATTAGGAGTGACAGATTGTTTGGTAAACGTATAGCATGTTCTATATGTTATAGTTATTTGAATGACTCTTACCATAATATGTTACGTTAACATACCAGGCACGTTCTCAGTTGGTTATTTATGCCTCATATAACGTACACTTATTCAGCCTGTTGTTCACTATTCTTTATTTATTTTAAATTGCCTTTCAAATGTCTATTCTTGGTGTTGGCTTTTATCAAATACATTTCCCCAAAAAATGTGACTTATATACTGTATGTTGTTTTCCTTCTTTATTATGCATTTTCGGCCGGTGCGACTTATTCTCCGGAGGGACTTATACTCCGGAAAATACGGTAGTGTATATTACTGTAAATAGAAAAAACAGTACTGCTGTTTTAATGGTAAAAAAAATTTAAAAATTTAAATAAAAAAGGCAGCTCAGTTGCCAGAATTTTTCTTTAAAATTTACATTTGTTTTTTTACTGTAAATAAAAATGCAATTTTACAGTAAAATGTTGGCACCTGAGCTGTCAGTTTGTCTGTTTTTTTGTTGTTTTTACTGCAAATCAATAACTGTAGATTTTTGGGTGTATTACTGTACATGCCAAAACGGCACCACAGTTTATTACAGGAAAAAAAACCAAGTACAGTTTTTTTCACTTAGAGAAAAATGCTGTAAAAAGCACAGTAAATTTCACAATTTCACCATGAAATCTATTGCTACTTTTACATTGCACCATTTGATGGACAACTTGCTTTGAAATCATTATTATTAGTATTTATTTCTATTTAAAAATGGTTAGAATTTTTAATAACATCCATCCATCCCTTTTGGAGTAGCAGGGGGATGCTGGAGCCTATCTCAGCTGCATTCGGGCGGAAGGCAGGGTACACCCTGGACAAGTCGCCACGTCATTGCATATTTTTGCATAAATAGACAATATTTAACTTAACATAACTTGCGATTAAATGGAGTACTTTTTTTTTTTTCTGCCAAAATAGAAAGAAATATTACATTTAGTAAGAAACGTACTTTATTGATACATATTATTTCCAGGCTTTCAAGGGCCAAATAAAATGAAGGGGGCCACATCTAACCCCCGGCCTTGAGTTTGAGACCTGGGGCCGTACTTATCAAGCTTCTTAGAGTGCCATTTTACACTTAAGTCCTGAAAATTTGCGAAATTTAGTCCTACTCTCAAACTTAAGAATAAAAGCTTTTTATCAACGTTCTTAAGTCTAAGAATCACTCCTACTCTCCACGATATTTAAGAGACCTTCAGAGGTGGTTAGGAGTTGCCAGCAGGGGATGGCACTGAGGCGAGAGAGACGTGTGCGAACGTTCAGGGAACGGAACAATGTTTTGGTTTTTTTTGATGACGAGCAGCTGATCAAACGGTATCGTTTAGACAGAGCGGATATTATTTTTGTCACAGATTTAATACTTTTCGATTCCTTGTTGATTTCTGCATGTGTCTGCAGTGGGCTAGTATATATAGAGCCACCCACACCAGTTTCAAATTAGTTGCCTAATTAATGAATTGGAAAGAAAATGTTATGACAGTAGCGTATGTGTGAGGTGAGTGACGTCAGTGAGTGTGTGGGCGATAGAAGAGAGGGAGCGGTAGCGTGAGTGCCGGCGGGGACTAGTTTGTTTTGTATTATTTTGTAGTTTATTGTCAAAATATACACTCCCATTGTCCACTTAAATATTTCCAAGATATTTCTTTATTCTTAGACAACAGATTCCCTTCCGTGATTGGTCATTTCTATGGACACAGAAATGACGTCACCTAAAATTCCGTTTACGGCACATAGTAATGTCGTAATTCAGCTCTGAGTGTGACACTTAAGATTCAGTCCTACACTTCGCTGAAAGTGTGAGTAAGACGCTTGATAATTAACTTTTAAGTGCAGCTTTCAGCGAATAATTTATTTACTCTTAAGTCAACTCTTAGCAGACTTCTTAGGAGTAATTCTAAGAAGCTTGATAAGTACAGCCCCTGTATTGTAGCGTTTACCTCAGGGTGTCTTAACCTTTTTGACTTTGGGGCCCAAATCCGCCACTACAAAGGGGCCCGAGGCCTGGGACCCACTCACATGTTAACACTAACTTAGTAATCTTACTCTTGATTTGAATCTTCTTCAATAACTACAGTGCTAATATAAATATAAATACAGGATTAAATAAGGATAAAACATACAGTACAGGCCAAAAGTTTGGACACACCTTCTCAGTCAATGTGTTTTCTTTATTTTCATGACGTTTTCGCTCAAGAAAAGGTGTGAGGGTAAAGCCATGACATTCCTACGTATCGAGGTTCGGCACAATCTGTTTACCTGAGATGGTGGACGTACACGGACTGTCGGGGTCAAATGGACATCGTCCTCGGCCACTTGTGACGCTCTCTTCTTCCAGCGCAAACAGCGTGTCCTGCCAAACAGTCGCACAGTTAGCAACAGACCTCAAATGTACACAGAGATTGGAAAATACTAAACCCCAAAACCAGTGAAGTTGGCACGTTGTGTAAATGGTAAATAAAAAGAGAATACAATGTTTTGCAAATCCTTTTCAACTTGTATTCAATTGAATAGACTGCAAAGACAAGATATTTCATGTTCACACTGATCACTAACTTAGAATGTAATGGCAGCAACACATTGCAAAAAAGTTGGCACATTTTTACCACTGTGTTACATGGCCTTTCCTTTTAACAACACTCAGTAAACGTTTGGGAACTGAGGAGACACATTTTTGAAGCTTTTCAGGTGGACTTCTTTCCCATTCTTGCTTGATGTACAGCTTAAGTTGTTCAACAGTCTCCGTTGTGGTATTTTAGGCTTCATAATGCACCACACATTTTCAACGGGAGACAGGTCTGGACTACAGGCAGGCCAGTCTAGTACCCGCACTCTTTTACTATGAAGCCATGCTGTTGTAACACGTGGCTTGGCATTGTCTTGCTGAAATAAGCAGGGGCGTCCATGATAACAACATATGTTGCTCCAAAAGCTGTATGTACCTTTCAGCATTAATGTTGCCTTCATAGATGTGTAAGTTACCCATGTCTTGGCCACTAATACACCCGCATACCATCACACATGCTGAACTTTGCGCCTAGAACAATCCGGATGGTTCTTTTCTTCTTTGGTCCGGAGGACACGACGTCCACAGTTTCCAAAAACAATTTGAAATGTGGACTCGTCAGACCACAGAACACTTTTCCACTTTGCATCAGTCCATCTTAGATGAACTCAGGCCCAGCGAAGCGTTTCTGGGTGTTGTTGATAAATAGCTTTCACTGCAAAAAGTCAGTGTTCAAAAACAAAAACAAAGAATACAAAAATTATGGGTATTTTATTTGAACTAAGCAAAATTATCTGCTAATAGAACAAGAAAATTTGGCTTGTCAAGACTTTCCAAAACAAGTCAAATTAGCTAACCTCAATGAACCCAAAAATACCTTAAAATAAGTATATTCCTACTGTACTACTATATGAGTATGTATGTTCTATTGTTTCATTGAAAATAAAACAGCAAAGTCCATTTGGCTGTCATCTGTTTTAATTATGAGACACAATTGTGTCAAAGTCATGATTTTTTTTTTACATGCTTGGAATAAGAAATGATTACTTTAAAAAAGTAGTTTTATACTTGTGAGTGTTGATGACACAGCTTTGCAACAGTTGATATTCTAGTTTCAAGCATGTTTTACTCAATATAGCTCATCAAATCTCAGCAACAAGCTGTAATATCTTACTGAGATCATTTAGGACCAAAACACTTAAAACAAGTAAAACACTCTAACATCAAATCTGCTTAGTGAGAAGAATTATCTTATCAGACAGAAAATAAGCAAATATCACCCTTATTTGAGATATTTCATCTTACTTAGATTTCAGTTTTTGCAGTGTTGGCTTTGCATAGGAGAGTTTTAACTAGCACTTAAAGATGTAGCGACCAACTGGAGTTACTGACAGTGGTTTTCTGAATATTCCTGAGCCCATGTGGTGATATCCTTTACACACTGATGTCGCTTTGTGATGCAGTACCGCCTGAGTGATCCAAGGTCACGGGCTTAGCTGCTTACGTGCAGTGATTTCTGCAGATTCTCTGAACCCTTTGATGATATTACGGAGCGTAGATGGTGAAATCCCTCAATTCCTTGCAATAGCTGCTTGAGAAATGTTGTTCTTAAACAATTTGCCGACACATTTGTTGACAAAGTGGTGACCCTCGCCCCGTCTTTGTTTGTGAATGACTGAGCATTTCATGGAATCTACAATCATGGCACCCACCTGTTCCCAATTAGCCTGTTCACCTGTGGGATGTTCCAAATAAGTGTTTGATGAGCATTCCTCAACTTTCTCACTCTTTTTTGCCACTTGCGCCAGCTTTTTTGAAACATGTCGCAGGCATCAAATTCTAAATGAGCTAATATTTGCCAAAAATTAAGTTTTCCAGTGTGAACATGAAATATCTTGTCTTTGCAGTCTATTCAATTGAATATAAGTTGAAAAGGATTTGCAAATCATTGTATTCTCTTTTTATTTACCATTTACACAACTTCACTGCTTTTTGGGGTTTGTACCTGTCATGAATAGAACGTGGGAGAGCTGAATTATCCAGGCGAGTGATTAGGAAGTGATGCATGAAAAGGAGGGAGGAAAGTGATGGACGACCCCGGACTGTTGTGCGTACGGCTACACCTCACCCTGGGGGTGACGGCCAGTCAAACACTTCTTTAGGCAGCAGGTGGCTGCAACATGTGAGGGAGGCCCCCCAACATACAACTGAAGGACAGTAACCCACTAACGTTTACGTCCATTAAGGCTGTCATTGATTTATGAGAAGACCCTGATTTGTTAATGCAGCCCTGTAGCAAAGACCATCTTGGGGTCAAAGTCATCCATCATGCTGTGCCATCTATTTACAATCAAGCTGAGAAGATGTGAGATAGGACTAACTCTTTATAACCTCAGTGCAATTTAAAGGACTTGTCAAATTGCTCATGTTATCAACGTGCAATTTGCAAACCGCTCTGTTCAGGACCCCTGGAAGGATGAAAGCCCTCCAGACACGGGTGCACCACTCCATGACTTTACACTAGGGTTGTACGCTATACCAGTACTAGTGTAGTATCGCCGTACTAATGAATCAAAAACAGTACTATAATCTGTTTGAAAAGCACCGGTTCCCCATTTCATTGGTGGTGACATTGCTGGTTTTGCCAGCAGAGGAGCATGTTCGGCAGCGCACGCACACAGAGTACTTACAAGCAGACACAGTGTGTAGACAGAAAAGGGAGAATGGACGCATTTTGGCTTAAAAAGTATAGATAAAGGTGAAGTTATAACACTGAAACACCCTCAGGAAGAGGTGCTTTAAGACATGGGTCCCCAACCTTTTTGTAACTGCGGACCGGTCAACGCTTGGAAATTTGTCCCACGGACTGGGGGGGGTATGTTTTTTTTTGTCATAAAAAAATACAATCATGCGTGCTTACGGACTGTATCCCTGCAGACTGTATTGATATATATTGATATACCGTAATTTCCGGACTATAAGCCGCTACTTTTTCCCCTCGTTCTGGTCCCTGCGGCTTATACAAGGGTGCGGCTTATTTACGGCCTGTTCTTCTCCGACACCGACGAAGAGGATTTCGGTGGTTTTAGTATGCAGGAGGAAGACGATGACACAATGATTAAAGACTGACTTTTCATATACCGGTAGGCTGGTTATTTTGATAACGTACAGGCGAGCACTTTGTATTACTTTGCACCGTTGTATTATTTGTACTCTGCACGAATGCTGTTCGCCATGTCAAAGATGTGAAAGTTTGATTGAATGATTGAAAGATTTATTGTTAATAAATGGGACGCTTTGCGTTCCCAAACAGTCATCTCTGTCCCGAAAATCCCCTCCGTGGTAGCAGGAACCCCTATATACTACGGTAATTACACATCAAAACCCTGCGGCTTATAGTCGGGTGCGGCTTATATATGGAGCAATCTGTATTTTCCCCTAAATTTAGCTGGTGCGGCTTATAGTCAGGTGCGGCTTATAGTCCGGAAATTACGGTATAATGTAGGAACCAGAAATATTAATAACAGAAAGAAACAACCCTTTTGTGTGAATGAGTGTAAATGGGGGAGGGAGGTTTTTTGGGTTGGTGCACTAATTGTAAGTGTATCTTGTGTTTTTTATGTTGATTTAATAATTTAAAAAAAGAGTTATGATAAACGCGCATGCGTCGCCAGGCTCTGCTTTTTATCCATGGATTTATCAGATTTAATTTTTTAAAGTGTGCCCTGGAGGCCATTTGCGGCCCACAGTTAATGTTTTAAAGGCCCACGGCACATTCTAAAAATACTATTAAAATAAACAAAAACATAACAAAAGTGAAATAAAAAAGCTTAAAGGTGAAATGTAATTTAGAAAAAGTTGCAATGTTGACTAATAAAACAAAGCTGTTTTTTTTTTCTTTCAAACTGTCAGTGCTCAAAACATAATATTGAATCAAAATCAATGTTATTGTGAATTATTGACCTATCCAAGGTTCCCATTACTTCACATCAAATATTCCACTTTGAAAAATATTTTTGGTGGAAGATTTTGCATATTTTGTGTGTTTGCCATTAAAAACATAGTTTTGTTTGACAAAAAAGGGCGGAAAACAAACAGACAAAAAAACAACATATCTAAAACATTTTGAAATGAGGAATAGATGTGAAGTTGATGTAGACTCCAGAGATTTAAGCGTTAAATATAAAATGTATGTATGCCCTGGCACACCATTATCATCATTTCATGACCCAAGCAAAACACTTTTTACACTTTTATACTGAAATAAATACACCTACAACTTATTCAATAAAAACATAGAAAAAACTACCAGCAGCGGTAAAGTTTAGATCCATGAAGGAAAGAAGAAAGTGAATGAATGTTTATAACTGAATACATTTACATATGCATACACATTTGTTTTCTTTTTTTATTATTTTTTTTAATGAATTAAGTAACGTTTATGACAACCTTTTTCCAAAACACAATATAGAATGTGAGATATAACAGGATAATGCATACGTTTATCTTTTGTTTTCAAAACGCTTACAAAAAAGTGGGGCCCCAAAAATTTACTGTGGGACCCCATTTTTATGACTTGATGGGGTCCCCGGGACCCCATTTTGAAAATTCCTAGCGCCAACACTGCTGTCAACAGAGGAGAAAAAATGCTTTATTTAAATAAATATATTATTTATAAAGCAAGTTCGAGTATCATTGGCAAATTTTCACCAAGTCCCGGCCTTGGCACGCATATATGTGTCCTCTTTTTGGGATTTCACAATATGGTCAGCCTAATATATATATATATATCATCTTATAGATTCCAACTGAATTTACCCAAACATGTCCTATTTGTTTGTGTTTCAAAAATGTTTAGCCTCTCATTCGTTTGTGCTGCAAAAAAATGGTCTAAGTATTATAGTTTTGAAGTTATTTATGTTTTATAAGTTATTGACATGTATTTAACATGTTAATAATCATAACTAGACTCCAACTACGTAAAATTCTTCTCAAACGTGTCTAATTTCTTTGTGCTGCAAAAATGTTTGGTCTAACTATCATAGTTTTTAAGTTATTTACATTTGATGGTTTCAGGCACATTAACAGGGTAAGCTGATGTTAGCATTGTGGCTTTTGCAGTAAAGAAAACACTTTTATCCAAGAGGAGACTGCGGGCCAAAGCAGAAAATGTAGCTTATGCTAGTGCAGCGTCCAGACTTAAGGCACATCAACAGGGTAAGCTAATATTAGCATCGTGGCTATTGCAGTAAAGAAAACACTTGTGTCCAAGAGGAGACTGTGGGCCAAGGCAGCAAAGTAGATAATGTAGCTTATGCTAGTGCAGCGTCCAGACTTAAGGCACATCAACAGGGTAAGCTAATTTTAGCATTGTGGCTATTGTAGTAAAGAAAACACTTTTACCTAAGAGGAGACTGCGGGTCGAGTCAGCAAATGTAATTTATGCTAGTGCAGCGTCCAGACTTAAGGCACATCAACAGGGTAAGCTAATATTAGCATTGTGGCTATTGCAGTAAAGAAAACACTTTTATCCAAGAGGACACTGCGGGCCTAGGCAGGAAATGTAGCTTTTGCTAGTGCAGCGTCCAGACTTAAGGCACATCAACAGGGTAAGCTAATGTTAGCATTGTGGCTATTGTAGTAAAGAAAACACTTTTATCCAAGAGGAGACTGCGGGCCAAAGCAGAAAATGTAGCTTATGCTAGTGCAGTGTCCAGACTTGACACATTAACAGGGTAAGCTAATGTTAGCATTGTGGCTATTGCAGTAAAGAAAACACTTTTACCTAAGAGGAGACTGCGGGTCGAGTCAGCAAATGTAATTTATGCTAATGCAGCGTCCAGACTTAAGGCACATCAACAGGGTAAGCTAATATTAGCATTGTGGCTATTGCAGTAAAGAAAACACTTTTATCCAAGAGGAGACTGTGGGCCTAGGCAGGAAATGTAGCTTTTGCTAGTGCAGCGTCCAGACTTAAGGCACATCAACAGGGTAAGCTAATGTTAGCATTGTGGCTATTGTAGTAAAGAAAACACTTTTATCCAAGAGGAGACTGTGGGCCAAAGCAGAAAATGTAGCTTATGCTAGTGCAGTGTCCAGACTTGACACATTAACAGGGTAAGCTAATGTTAGCATTGTGGCTATTGCAGTAAAGAAAACACTTTTATCCAAGAGGAGACTGCGGGCCAAGGCAGCAAAGTAGATAATGTAGCTTATGCTAGTGCAGCGTCCAGACTTAAGGCACATCAACAGGGTAAGCTAATATTAGCATTGTGGCTATTGCAGTAAAGAAAACACTTTTACCTAAGAGGAGACTGCGGGTCGAGTCAGCAAATGTAATTTATGCTAATGCAGCGTCCAGACTTAAGGCACATCAACAGGGTAAGCTAATGTTAGCATTGTGGCTATTGTAGTAAAGAAAACACTTTTATCCAAGAGGAGACTGCGGGCCAAAGCAGAAAATGTAGCTTATGCTAGTGCAGTGTCCAGACTTGACACATTAACAGGGTAAGCTAATGTTAGCATTGTGGCTATTGCAGTAAAGAAAACACTTTTATCCAAGAGGAGACTGTGGGCCAAGGCAGCAAGGTAGATAATGTAGCTTATGCTAGTGCAGCGTCCAGACTTAAGGCACATCAACAGAGTAAGCTAATGTTAGCATTGTGGCTATTGTAGTAAAGAAAACACTTTTATCCAAGAGGAGACTGCGGGCCAAAGCAGAAAATGTAGCTTATGCTAGTGCAGTGTCCAGACTTGACACATTAACAGGGTAAGCTAATGTTAGCATTGTGGCTATTGCAGTAAAGAAAACACTTTTATCCAAGAGGAGACTGTGGGCCAAGGCAGCAAAGTAGATAATGTAGCTAATGCTAGTGCAGCGTCCAGACTTAAGGCACATCAACAGGGTAAGCTAATATTAGCATTGTGGCTATTGCAGTAAAGAAAACACTTTTATCCAAGAGGAGACTGCGGGCCTAGGCAGGAAATGTAGCTTTTGCTAGTGCAGCGTCCAGACTTAAGGCACATCAACAGGGTAAGCTAATGTTAGCATTGTGGCTATTGTAGTAAAGAAAACACTTTTATCCAAGAGGAGACTGCGGGCCAAAGCAGAAAATGTAGCTTATGCTAGTGCAGTGTCCAGACTTGACACATTAACAGGGTAAGCTAATGTTAGCATTGTGGCTATTGCAGTAAAGAAAACACTTTTATCCAAGAGGAGACTGTGGGCCAAGGCAGCAAAGTAGGTAATGTAGCTTATGCTAGTGCAGCGTCCAGACTTAAGGCACATCAACAGGGTAAGCTAATATTAGCATTGTGGCTATTGCAGTAAAGAAAACACTTTTACCTAAGAGGAGACTGCGGGTCGAGTCAGCGAATGTAATTTATGCTAATGCAGCGTCCAGACTTAAGGCACATCAACAGGGTAAGCTAATGTTAGCATTGTGGCTATTGTAGTAAAGAAAACACTTTTATCCAAGAGGAGACTGCGGGCCAAAGCAGAAAATGTAGCTTATGCTAGTGCAGTGTCCAGACTTGACACATTAACAGGGTAAGCTAATGTTAGCATTGTGGCTATTGTAGTAAAGAAAACACTTTCATCCAAGAGGAGACTGTGGGCCAAGGCAGCAAAGTAGATAATGTAGCTTATGCTAGTGCAGCGTCCAGACTTAAGGCACATCAACAGGGTAAGCTAATATTAGCATTGTGGCTATTGCAGTAAATAAAACACTTTTTTCCAAGAGGAGACTGCGGGCCAAGGCAGCAAATGTAGCTTATGCTAGTGCAGCGTCCAGACTTAAGGCAACCGGGTGCGCTAATGTTAGAATATGAAAGATAACAACACCTGCTTTTATTAATAAATATACGTCTAAAGTGAGTAAATGGGTCAGGAATCAAGCTCCTTACCTTCTTGGTGTTCCCCACTTGGACCAAGGCACAGATGGGGTTAAAAGCCCCTGTTCCACACACCAGTAGGTGGGTCTGGTTGTACGGCTGCAAGACCTTGATGTAATTTGCACATTCCATCTGTTGGAAAAGGTAAACTAATCAATCACTGGTTGCATCACCAGGGAGGACTTTCACTGCCTGGTCAATAAGGTCAATAGGTCAGGTCAAAGAAAGGTCAGTAAGCACTGTAAGGAACCGGAAAGGGTCAAAATACATTTACGCTAGGACCATTTTTAGGCCGGCCTTGTATTTCCCCTCCGCATATTCGGATCATAAAATACGAAATCATAATTAGATCTGCAACACAAAGGTAAGACGTCAGTGGGGTTTTTTCTCAAATAGCTTTTCACAGCTTTTTTTTTAACCATAGGGCTCATTGTAGGGCCGCCAAAAAACATCCTTTTTTCAGCCGTACTCAGTTGTAATACACTTTTCCACCACTTGTGGCAGTAATGACATTGTCAAACAAACAGAAGAAGTCCCAGAGAAGTTTCTTAAGCACAAAATTGATGACTAAAGTGGCGAAGCTGTATTTCCATTTGCCCTTTCATTTTATTGAACATTCATTTAAGAAACATTTCATATTATTAGCTGAAGAAGGAGTCCTATCGGGTTCTTTTGGCTCATAGGACTCCGGAGGCAGCGGACAGGTACCGACAGGCCAAGCGGTGTGCGGCTTCGGCGGTCGCGGAGGCAAAAACTCGGACATGGGAGGAGTTTGGAGAATCCATGGAAAACGACTTCCGGACGACTTCGAAGCGATTCTGGACCACCATCCGCCGCCTCAGGAGGGTGAAGCAGTGCACTGTCAACACCGTGTATGGTGCGGATGGTGTTCTGCTGACCTTGACTGCGGATGTTGTGGATCGGTGGAGGGAATACTTCGAAGACCTCCTCAATCCCACCAACACGTCTTCCTATGAGGAAGCAGTCCCTGGGGAATCTGTGGTGGGCTCTCCTATTTCTGGGGCTGAGGTTGCTGAGGTAGTTAAAAAGCTCCTCGGTGGCAAGGCCCCGGGGGTGGATGAGATCCGCTCGGAGTTCCTTAAGGCTCTGGATGCTGTGGGGCTGTCTTTGTTGACAAGACTCTGCAGCATCGCGTGGACATCGGGGGCGGTACCTCTGGATTGGCAGACCGGGGTGGTGGTTCCTCTCTTTAAGAAGGGGAACCGGAGGGTGTGTTCCAACTATCGTGGGATCACACTCCTCAGCCTTCCCGGTAAGGTTTATTCGGGTGTACTGGAGAGGAGGCTACGCTGGATAGTCGAACCTCGGATTCAGGAGGAACAGTGTGGTTTTCGTCCTGGTCGTGGAACTGTGGACCAGCTGTATACTCTCGGCAGGATCCTTGAGGGTGCATGGGAGTTTGACCAACCAGTCTACATGTGCTTTGTGGACTTGGACAAGGCATTCTACTGTGTCCCTCGGGAGGTCCCGTGGGGAGTGCTCAGAGAGTATGGGGTATCGGACTGTCTGATTGTGGCGGTCCGCTCCCTGTATGATCAGTGTCAGAGCTTGGTCCGCATTGCCGGCAGTAAGTCGGACACGTTTCCAGTGAGGGTTGGACTCCGCCAAGGCTGCCCTTTGTCACCCATTCTGTTCATAACTTTTATGGACAGAATTTCTAGGCGCAGTCAAGGCGTTGAGGGGATCCGGTTTGGTGGCTGCAGGATTAGGTCTCTGCTTTTTGCGGATGATGTGGTCCTGATGGCTTCATCCGGCCAGGATCTTCAGCTCTCGCTGGATCGGTTCGCAGCCGAGTGTGAAGCGACTGGGATGAAAATCAGCACCTCCAAGTCCGAGTCCATGGTTCTCGCCCGGAAAAGGGTGGAGTGCCATCTCCGGGTTGCGGAGGAGACTCTGCCCCAAGTGGAGGAGTTCAAGTACCTAGGAGTCTTGTTCACGAGTGGGGGAAGAGTGGATCGTGAGGTCGACAGGCGGATCGGTGCGGCGTCTTCAGTAATGCGGACGCTGTATCGATCCGTTGTGGTGAAGAAGGAGCTGAGCCGGAAGGCAAAGCTCTCAATTTACCGGTCGATCTACGTTCCGATCCTCACCTATGGTCATGAGCTTTGGGTTATGACCGAAAGGACAAGATCACGGGTACAGGCGGCCGAAATGAGTTTCCTCCGCCGGGTGGCGGGGCTCTCCCCTAGAGATAGGGTGGGAAGCTCTGCCATCCGGGGGGAGCTCAAAGTAAAGCCGCTGCTCCTCCACATGGAGAGGAGCCAGATGAGGTGGTTCGGGCATCTGGTCAGGATGCCACCCGAACGCCTCCCTCTGGAGGCTTCACTGCTTAGGCTGCTGCCCCCGCGACCCGACCTCAGATAAGCGGAAGAAGATGGATGGATGGGATTATTATTAATGTTGTTAGAATTGATTCATCTTAGCACTGCATAGTTGTATGTACATTCATTTATTTTTGTTCCTTTATCAATACATTTGATTAGTATTTGTTTTTGTAATCATGCTGACCTAAGCCTTGATAATAATAATAACACATCCTGTTAATCTGGAAGTAGGTTGGATATACCGTATTTGTCGGAGTATAAATCGCTTCGGAGTATAAGTCGCACCGGCCGAAAATGCATAATAAAGAAGGAAAAAAACATATATAAGTCGCACTGGAGTATAAGTCGCATTTTTTCGGGAAATGTATTTGATAAAACCCAACACCAAGAATAGACATTTGAAAGGCAATTTAAAATAAATAAAGAATAGTGAACAACAGGCTGAATAAGTGTACGTTATATGAGGCATAAATAACCAACTGAGAACGTGCCTGGTATGTTAACGTAACATATTATGGTAAGAGTCATTCAAATAACTATAACATATAGAACATGCTATACGTTTACCAAACAATCTGTCACTCCTAATCGCTAAATCCCATGAAATCTTATACGTCTAGTCTCTTACGTGAATGAGCTAAATAATATTATTTGATATTTTACGGTAATGTACATTACCGTAAAATATCAAATTAATAATAAGTTAATAATTTCACACATAAGTCGCTCCTGAGGAGAAGTCGCACCCCTGGCCAAACTATGAAAAAAACTGCGACTTATGGGCGTCCAGACTTAAGGCACATTAACAGGGGTAAGCTAATTGTACTTTTACACCCTGTAGTATAAAAGTTGGGCCCCCAGGTCAAAGAGTACATTTTTTTAATGCATTGTAAATTTTGAATAAACATAAATAAAAGTCTGCTTACAGAGGAGCCAATGGGAGTTCCACTATTTCGCCCATAAAATCCGATAAATAACCCTCCAAAAAGCGCCAACTGTCCTCCATTTACATATTGTTATTATAAGCGCTAACGCAGACCAACTATTTATCGTAATCACTACCGTGTGTTCCTATGTTTACATCTCTTCCTTGCTCCCTGTGTGTTTATTCCAGATCAGGCTTGGGCAATTATTTTGACTCGGGGGGCCAAATTTAGAGAACAAATTGTGTCTGGGGGCCGGTATATATATTTTTAGCAACACTAATACAAAAACTCACAATAATGTCTGATTTATTGCTAAAAACGTTTTGACAGACCGCCTTAAGAAACGGAATGGAATTTTAATTTTTTTTATTGAATGAGAAACCAAGAATGTACATGAAAATAAAGAATGTGGGATTTACAATATTAACTATGAACCATAAAACACTGAATATTGACAACCTGCTGACGTACTGCATAACAGGGTGGTACGCCAGCTGCACTGAAGCAGACAAACAGGCGATTCAGAGGGTCATAAAGTCTGCACAAAAAATCCCTGAAAGATTTACACAACTCCCGTTGCCTCAACAGAGCAAAAAGCATCACCAAGGACAGCACACACCCTGGCTTCCACCTGTTCCACCTGCTACCATCGGGCAGGCGCTACAGGTGCATCAGAGCCAGAACAAACAGGCTCAGAGACAGCTTCTTTCCCAGAGATGTCACCATCTTGAACTCTAACTTATAATAATAATTCACCCCTATACAATATCCTACCCCAGGGGTCGGCAACCCGCGGCTCCGGAGCCGCA
>NC_084754.1:42150411-42160411 GCF_033978785.1 Entelurus aequoreus
TCTAGTCCATAGTGGATCTAACATAATAGTGTGAGAGTCCAGTCCATAGTGGATCTTACATAATAGTGAGAGTCCAGTCCATAGTGGATGTATCATAATAGTGTGAGAGTCTAGTCCATAGTGGATCTAACATAATAGTGTGAGAGTCCAGTCCATAGTGGACCTAACATAATAGTGTGAGAGTCTAGTCCATAGTGGATCTAACATAATAGTGTGAGAGTCTAGTCCATAGTGGATCTAACATAATAGTGTGAGAGTCTAGTCCATAGTGGATCTAACATAATAGTGTGAGAGTCCAGTCCATAGTGGATCTTACATAATAGTGAGAGTCCAGTCCATAGTGGATGTATCATAATAGTGTGAGAGTCTAGTCCATAGTGGATCTAACATAATAGTGTGAGAGTCCAGTCCATAGTGGACCTAACATAATAGTGTGAGAGTCTAGTCCATAGTGGATCTAACATAATAGTGTGAGAGTCTAGTCCATAGTGGATCTAACATAATAGTGTGAGAGTCCAGTCCATAGTGGATCTAACATAATAGTGTGAGAGTCCAGTCCATAGTGGATCTAACATAATAGTGTGAGAGTCCAGTCCATAGTGGATCTAACATAATAGTGAGAGAGTCCAGTCCATAGTGGATCTAACATAATAGTGAGAGAGTCCAGTCCATAGTGGATCTAACATAATAGTGTGAGAGTCCAGTCCATAGTGGATCTAACATAATAGTGAGAGAGTCCAGTCCATAGTGGATCTAACATAATAGTGTGAGAGTCCAGTCCATAGTGGATCTAACATAATAGTGTGAGAGTCCAGTCCATAGTGGATCTAACATAATAGTGAGAGTCCAGTCCATAGTGGATGTATCATAATAGTGTGAGAGTCTAGTCCATAGTGGATCTAACATAATAGTGTGAGAGTCCAGTCCATAGTGGATCTAACATAATAGTGAGAGTCCAGTCCATAGTGGATGTATCATCATAGTGTGAGAGTCTAGTCCAGGGGTCGGCAACCCGCGGCTCTAGAGCCGCATGCGGCTCTTTAGCGCCGCCCTAGTGGCTCTCTGGAGATTTTTCAAAAATGTATGAAGAATGGAAAAAGATGAGGGGGAAAAAAAATCAATTTTTTTGTTTTAGTATGGTTTCTGTAGGAGGACAAACATGACACAAACCTCCCTAAATGTTATAAATCACACTGTTTATATTAAACATGCTTCACTGATTCGAGTATTTGGCGAGCGCCGTTTTGTCCTACTAATTTTGGCGGTCCTTGAACTCACCGTATAGTTTGTTTACATGTATAACTTTCTCCGACTTTCTAGGACGTGTTTTATGCCACTTTCTTTTTCTGTCTCATTTTGTCCACCACACTTTTAACGTTGTGCATGAGTGCACAAAGGTGAGTTTTGTTGATGTTATTGACTTGTGTGGAGTGCTAATCAGACATATTTGGTCACTGCATGACTGCAAGCTAATCGATGCTAACATGCTATTTAGGCTAGCGCTATGTACAATAATATTGCATCATTATGCCTCATTTGTAGGTATATTTGAGGTCATTTAGTTTCCTTTAAGTCCTCTTAATTAAATTTATATCTCATGACACATGTAATATGGCTTTTAATTTTTTGCGGCTCCAGACAGATTTGTTTTTGTATTTTTGGTCCAATATGGCTCTTTCAACATTTTGGGTTGCCGACCCCTGGTCTAGTCCATAGTGGATCTAACATAATAGTGTGAGAGTCCAGTCCATAGTGGATCTAACATAATAGTGTGAGAGTCTAGTCCATAGTGGATCTAACATAATAGTGTGAGAGTCTAGTCCATAGTGGATCTAGCATAATAGTGTGAGAGTCCAGTCCATAGTGGATCTAACATAATAGTGTGAGAGTCCAGTCCATAGTGGATCTAGCAGAAGATCATCTTGAGTGGAGACAGGTCAGCAGAGACGTCCCCAACTGATGCACAGATGAGTGGTCCACCCTGGGTCCCGACTTTGGACAGCTAGCGCCTCAACTGTGGTCACCGTTTTATTGTACTTTAATGATTTTTATTGTGACACATTACATGAGATAATTATGCTTTCTTCTTCTTTGCTAATGTTTTTTTTTATAGCTGGAATGCCATGATGATGATGTTTAAGGGGGATTTATTAAGGTGTCAAATGTACACCTTATCTCAATCGTATGTTCTGTATGCTTCTGTGCAGTTCCACATATCATATCCAATTTTAAATTTATAGTTAAACCTTCAGGGAAACAATATTAAATGTGTGAGATCCCCTTTTTACTTGAGATATGAGTTTTTGAATGACGTGACTGAGTCACATCTGCACATGTGTTTCAAATGGACTTCATTCGCAAAGAATTGCAAAGACCAACATTCTTGGTTATCTCTTTATAATATCGCTTCCTCCCATGGCGAGGCTTGCTTTAATGATGTCATACCAGGCATAGCTAACGCCAACAACGCCATGCATTTCAACCATTTTACGGATGCTGAAGTTTTATTAGACCGAAAAAAGAACAACGTTTTCTTAGGGAGGGATGGTTTTGTTTAAAAGTGCATGTTTCAAGTGCTGCATGTGCGCTGTGGCACCATCCGACTGCGTCAAGTGGTGCGCACGGGTTCAATATGCACACCAGTGGACGCACGCAAACACTGATTAAATGTGACGGGCTGTTCCGCTAAACCTGCTCCCCATGTGCTCCTTGATGCTCGGCTGCAAGTCAGCACTAACACCTCCGCCACAAACCTTGAGGGGGGAAGGATTTAAACCGAGTGCTGAATCCCGTCTGTTTCCCTGTAAAAGTGTGACAAGGAGTGAAATAACGCTGATTGTGCACAAATGGTGTGTCGCAGGTGTCCTTGTGTGGTGGCCTGGTGTGTGTTAACCTTTGAAAGGTTTACACAGTCAAGAAGGGTTTGGTCTAGACCAGGGGTCGGCAACCTTTACCACTCAAAGAGCCATTTTGGCAAGTTTCACAAATTAAAGAAAGTAAAGGGAGCCACAAAAAAAATGTTTAAATTTAAAATGAAAAACACTGCATACAAAGCTTAAATGCTTTGTGCTATGTTAACCAGGGGTCTCCGACACACGCACCGGCACGCACTTTAATGTGGAAATTTGATGTTAGTGCAGCCCGCGAGTTTTGAATGAATGGCGCTTGATAGCGTCATACTTGCCAACCCCCTCATTTATCCCGGGAGACTCCCGAATATCAGAGCGTGATGACACTGCATTTGGCGCCCTCTACAGTCTGCCCTAACAGTGTACCTGCTCAACCACACGTAGAATGCAATTTCAGCTTGCTCACGTAAGTGACAGTAAGGCGTACTAACTCAGCAGCCACACATCTTACACTGACGGTACCAATACCCAGAATCCCATGCAGTCCTAACTCTTCCGCTCAACCAACGCACGGAGGGGGGGGGGTTTGATGTGTGGGGGGATTTGGTGGTAGTGGGGGTGTATAATGTAGACCGGAAGAGTTAGGGCTGCATTGGATTCTGGGTAATGGTTGTGTTGTGTTTATGTTGTGTTACGGTGGGATGTTCTCCAGAAATGTGTTTTTCATTCTTTTTTGGTGTGGGTTCACAGTGTGGCGCATATTTGTAACGTAACAATGTTAAAGTTGTTTGATACGGCTACCGTCAGTGTAAGCTGTGTGGCTGATGAGTAAGTATGCTTTGCTGTCTCCTGTGTGTGCAAGTAATAACAACATGCAACATGTGGCTGGACTGGCACGCTGTATGTAAATGCTATAGAGGACAATTACTGCAGTGCAATTAGGGCACTCCCTTTATTTAGTAATTAGAGTGTAAATAGGATTATTTTTTCCCTGGGAGTAATCTATGAGGGACACTGAGATCTATAAATCTCCTGGGAAAATCGGGGGGGTCGGCATGTATGTAGCTGAGCCGCATCAGAGTGGTCAAGGAGCCGCATGCGGCTCCGGAGCCGCGGGTTGCCGACCCCTGTACTAGACCAGGGGTTGGCAACCCAAAACGATGAAGGAGCCATATTGGATCCAAAAAAAAAAATCTGTGTGGAACCGCAAATCATTAAAAGGTTTATATAAGTGTTAGAATGAAGGAAACACATGATGTAAGTGTCTATATTAGCCTACTATCAAAATGACTTTAAAAGTCTTATAAAAGTGTTATAATGAAGGCAACACATGGTGTAAGTGTCTATATTAGCCTACTATCAAAATGACTTTAAAGGCCTACTGAAACCCACTACTACCAACCACGCAGTCTGATAGTTTATATATCAATGATGAAATCTTAACATTGCAACACATGCCAATACGGCCGGGTTAACTTATAAAGTGACATTTTAAATTTCCCGGCAAACTTCCGGCTGAAAACGTTTCGATTTGATGACCTTTGCGCCTGACGTCAACAGTGGAAGCGGAAGTATTCGGAGCCCATTGAATCCAACACAAAAAGCTCTGTTTTCATCGCAAAATACCACAGTATTCTGGACATCTGTGTTGGTGAATCTTTTGCAATTTGTTTAATGAACAATGGAGACTGCAAAGAAGAAAGTTGTAGGTGGGATCGGTGTATTAGCGGCGGACTACAGCAACACAGCTAGGAGGACTTTGAGATGGATAGCAGACGCGCTAGCCGGCGACCTCACCTTGACTTCCTCCGTCTCCGGGCCGCCGACCGCATCGATGATCGGGTGAAGTCTTTCGTCGCTCCGTCGATCGCTGGAACGCAGGTGAGCACGGGTGTTGATGAGCAGATGAGGGCTGGCTGGCGTCACATTGATGCGCATAGCATAGATCCAACGAATCGATGACTAAATTAATCGCCGACTATTTTTATAATCAATTTATTTGATTAGTTGTTGCAGCCTATGCTATGCTATGCGCATGCGCAGAGGCTACTTTTTGTTTTAATAAACCTTTATTTATAAATTGCAACATTTACAAACAGCTGAGAAACAATCAAAATACGTATGGGGCCAGTATGCTGTTTTTTTTCCAATAAAATACCGGAAAGGATAGAAATATAGTTTGTCTCTTTTACCCGATTATTAATCGATTAATCGAAGTAATAATCAACAGATTAATCGATTTTCAAATTAGTTGTTAGTTGCAGCCCGAGTTAAAATGCTTTTTTTTTTTTAAATCATCCGTCATGTCTTTCATAATGATTGTGAACGATAGGCAATATTCCAAAACAGGTGCAGTTCCCCTCTAAGTGCTGATCTCTGACTTCATGTATCACTGACGTGACCCACAATAATGGAAAACCTGGTTTGGAGGTGGTGCTACATGCTGAGGTCGCGGGGGGTAATTGTGGGATTTGTTTTCTTATAGTCTTGTATATTTTTAGTGCAACTTGATCGCTGACGTAGACGGAGAGAGCGTTTATCCCATTTTCCTGCTACTCACCTAAATTGCAGACGGGTTGAAGGCTTTTGTTTAAAATAGGATTAGGTATCAGCAGCAGAGTGGGTGAGTGCATACAGTTGCCATTAAGGTATGCATTTAAGAGAGTTTGTTTGAGTAGCACCGGGTCTGGAACTGTGAGGTAGTGGAGACTGAGGTGTGGCAAGTGGTGCTATACCAGGGCTGGGCTGTAATTATCTCATCCACACACACGGTGTCTACCCACTCACTTAGACTCAACTTGGATCAAGGAGTTTTCTTACATTCCAGTCCAACCTTTGAGTGTCAGGCTGGCTTACCAAACAAGGAACTCCTTTTTTGTGCCGACTCAGATCTGCTAGCACTTATTCAGACGACAGACGTGGATGGCTATTTAAAGTCATCTTGTAAACGGCGCTCAAGCCAAAACCTTTTTCTCGTCTGCCTCTCACTTATCTCTTTCAATAACACTCAAGAGGTGATTGCCGTGGATCAGGGGAGCTACTTTTCAATTGACCAAGTCCAGCTACCTCATTCATATATATCATGTATGCCAGGGCTCTCAAACTCCATTTACCTGGAGGCCACTGGATGCAGAAACTGGGTGAGGCTGGGCCACAAGAAAAGATTTCTTACAAACCCCGTTTCCGTATGAGTTGGGAAATTGTGTCAGATGTAAATATAAACGGAATACAATGATTTGCAAATCATATTCAATTGAATGCACTACAAAGACAACATATTTGATGTTCAAACTCATAAACTGAATTTTTTTTTTTTGCAAATAATAATTAACTTAGAATTTCATGGCTGCAACACGTGCCAAAGTAGTTGGGAAAGGGCATGTTCACCACTGTGTTACATGGCCTTTCCTTTTAACAACACTCAGTAAACGTTTAGGAACTGAGGAGACACATTTTTGAAGCTTCTCAGGTGGAATTCTTTCCCATTCTTGCTTGATGTACAGCTTAAGTTGTTCAACAGTCCGGGGGTCTCCCTTCTGCTATTTTAGGCTTCATAATGCGCCACACATTTTCAATGGGGGACAGGTCTGGACTACAGGCAGGCCAGTCTAGTACCCGCACTCTTACTGTGAAGCCACGTTGATGTAACACGTGGCTTGGCATTGTCTTGCTGAAATAAGCAGGGGCGTCCATGGTAACGTTGCTTGGATGGCAACATATGTTGCTCCAAAACCTGTATGTACCTTTCAGCATTAATGGTGCCTTCACAGATGTGTAAGTTACCCATGTCTTGGGCACTAATACACCCCCATACCATCACACATGCTGGCTTTTCAACTTTGCGCCTATAAAAATCCGGATGGTTCTTTTCCTCTTTGGTCCGGAGGACACGACGTTCACAGTTTCCAAAAACAATTTGAAATGTGGACTCGTCAGACCACAGAACACTTTTCCACTTTGTATCAGTCCATCTTAGATGAGCTCAGGCCCAGCGAAGCCGACGGCGTTTCTGGGTGTTGTTGATAAACGGTTTTCGCCTTGCATAGGAGAGTTTTAAATTGCACTTACAGATGTAACGACCAACTGTAGTTACTGACAGTGGGTTTCTGAAGTGTTCCTGAGCCCATGTGGTGATATCCTTTACACACTGATGTCGCTTGTTGATGCAGTACAGCCTGAGGGATCGAAGGTCACGGGCTTAGCTGCTTACGTGCAGTGATTTCTCCAGATTCTCTGAACCCTTTGATGATATTACGGAGCGTAGATGGTGAAATCCCTAAATTCCTTGCAATAGCTGGTTGAGAAAGGTTTTTCTTAAACTGTTCAACAATTTGCTCACGCATTTGTTGACAAAGTGGTGACCCTCGCCCAATCATGGCACCCACCTGCTCCCAATTTGCCTGTTCACCTGTGGGATGTTCCAAATAAGCGTTTGATTAGCATTCCTCAACTTTATCAGTATTTATTGCCACCTTCCCAACTTCTTTGTCACGTGTTGCTGGCATCAAATTCTAAAGTTAATGATTATTTGCACAACAAAATATGTTGTCTTTGTAGCATATTCAACTGAATATGGGTTGAAAATGATTTGCAAATCATTGTATTCCGTTTATATTTACATCTAACACAATTTCCCAACTCATATGGAAACGGGGTTTGTATGATATATTTACTTAAAGACTATGACTAGAGCTGAGTGGTATAGAGACAACAGGTGTGCTATGATGCAGCCTCCCTGTTATTACCTGCAGCTGGAGCCACAACTTCAACTGATGAAAAGGCAACGAGGGGGGATTTCTTCTCCAAGTTTGTTTCCTGTTTTCCAAAGCCAGACGGAACTTTCTTTGCCATCAGCGAGAGGCGTGGGAGAAGGCGGGGGAGGGTGTTTCCTCACTCGGCCGCCAATATGGTCCCACATCAAATGGAAAAACACATCGTGAAAGGATTCCCTCAAGGCAGATGCTTTCATCCGATCCGCCGTAGAAGAAGATGCCTGAGATGATCCAAACAAGCCCTCACATCTCAGCCATGAGACAACATTGTGTTTGCCAGGGAGCAACCTAGTTTCACGTTTGCTGGTCTCCAAGCAGCCATTGATTCAAGTCACAGAAACCAGGGGACGGTGCAAACTTATTCTCTTCTTCTAAAGCCCAAACTTTCACTCCTAATTGAATCCGCCGGGAAGTTTGCATTTCATGCCAGACTTTAAAAGTGATGTTTGCACAGACATGATGCCAGGTCGTGCTAAAGCAGGGTGCCCGACCTTTTTTCCCACCAGGGACCGCTTTAAAGGCCTACTGAAAGCCACTACTACCGACCACGCAGTCTGATAGTTTATATATCAATGATGAAATCTTAACATTGCAACACATGCCAATACGGCCGGGTTAACTTATAAAGTGACATTTTAAATTTGAAGCTAAACTTCCGGTTCGAAACGCCTCTGAGGATGACGTATGCGCGTGACGTAGACCGGGGAACACGGGTATGCCTTCCACATTGAAGCCAATACGAAAAAGCTCTGTTTTCATTTCATAATTCCACAGTATTCTGGACATCTGTGTTCGTGAATCTGTTGCAATCATGTTCATTGCATTATGGAGAAGGAAGCTGAGCAAGCAAAGAAGAAAGTTGTCGGTGCGAAATGGACGTATTTTTTCGAACGTAGTCGGCAACAAGCATGCAGTCAAGATGGAAGAACTCGGATAACAGAGACTCTAACCAGGAGGACTTTTGACTTCGATACACAGACGCCTGTAGAGAACTGGGACAACACAGACTCTTACCAGGATTACTTTGATTTGGATGACAAAGACGCAGACGTGCTACTGTGAGTATGCAGCTTTGGCTTCTAAACATTTGATCGCTTGACCGTATGTGCGCAACTTTTTTTTGCGTATGTACGTAACTTTTTAAAAATATATAAGCTTTATGAACCTTGGGTTAGGTGAACGGTCTTTTGGGCTGAGTGATTGTGTGTGTTGATCAGGTGTTTGAATTGTATTGGCGTGTTCTATGGAGCTAGGAGCTAGCAGAGGAGCTAGGAGCTAGCAGAGGAGCTAGGAGCTAGCGTAACAAACACGCAGGTGTTTTTATGCAGGATTAATTTGTGGCATATTAAATATAAGCCTGGTTGTGTTGTGGCTAATAGAGTATATATATGTCTTGTGTTTATTTACTGTTGTAGTCATTCCCAGCTGAATATCAGGTCACCCCCGGCTCTCACAGCATCTTCCCTATCTGAATAGCTTCAACTCCCCACTAGTCCTTCACTTGCACTTTACTCATCCACAAATCTTTCATCCTCGCTCAAATTAATGGGGAAATTGTCGCTTTCTCGGTCCGAATCTCTCTCACTTCATGCGGCCATCATTGTAAACAATAGGGAACTTTGCGTATATGTTCAACTGACTACGTCACGCTACTTCCGGTAGGGGCAAGCCTTTTTTTTTATCAGATACCAAAAGTTGCAATCTTTATCGTCGTTGTTCTATACTAAATCCTTTCAGCAAAAATATGGCAATATCGCGAAATGATCAAGTATGACACATAGAATAGATCTGCTATCCCCGTTTAAATAAAAAAAAATCATTTCAGTAGGCCTTTAATGTATGCATTATTTTGATGGACCTACTTTCTGCGTGTGGCAAATAAAAACGTCACAAAAAAAAATTGCATGAAAAATGAACATTTGATATAACCATGAATATGCATTAATGTACTATGACAACGGAGTTGTAATATACATGTACAAAACCCAAAAGCAGTGAAGTTGTCACGTTGTGTAAATGGTAAATAAAAAGACAATACATTGATTTGCAAATCCTTTTCGACTTATATCAGTGTTTCCCATAAACTGCCAAGATACCTGTGGCGGTGGGGGCGTGGCTATGGGCGTGGTTACCATGACATCATCGAGTAATTTGCATAATTTACTACAATGATAGGATTTTCTCTAAAAAGGCTCAAAAAATGTATACTTATTAATAACAGTTTTGTTTAAACGTCCATCCATCCATCCATTTTACAATATAATTACAACACTTTATGTACATATTTATATACAGATTTGAACATTAAGTTATTCACTGAAATATATTTATTAATTGTGGACAAAAAATATATCTTGTAAAATATAAAAGCTAAAATGT